>NC_069790.1:128235245-128238841 GCF_027406575.1 Nycticebus coucang | reverse complement strand
ACCCTAACCCTAACCCTAACCCTAACCCTAACCCTAACCCTAACCCTAACCCTAACCCTAACCCTAACCCTAACCCTAACCCTAACCCTAACCCTAACCCTAACCCTAACCCTAACCCTAACCCTAACCCTAACCCTAACCCTAACCCTAACCCTAACCCTAACCCTAACCCTAACCCTAACCCTAACCCTAACCCTAACCCTAACCCTAACCCTAACCCTAACCCTAACCCTAACCCTAACCCTAACCCTAACCCTAACCCTAACCCTAACCCTAACCCTAACCCTAACCCTAACCCTAACCCTAACCCTAACCCTAACCCTAACCCTAACCCTAACCCTAACCCTAACCCTAACCCTAACCCTAACCCTAACCCTAACCCTAACCCTAACCCTAACCCTAACCCTAACCCTAACCCTAACCCTAACCCTAACCCTAACCCTAACCCTAACCCTAACCCTAACCCTAACCCTAACCCTAACCCTAACCCTAACCCTAACCCTAACCCTAACCCTAACCCTAACCCTAACCCTAACCCTAACCCTAACCCTAACCCTAACCCTAACCCTAACCCTAACCCTAACCCTAACCCTAACCCTAACCCTAACCCTAACCCTAACCCTAACCCTAACCCTAACCCTAACCCTAACCCTAACCCTAACCCTAACCCTAACCCTAACCCTAACCCTAACCCTAACCCTAACCCTAACCCTAACCCTAACCCTAACCCTAACCCTAACCCTAACCCTAACCCTAACCCTAACCCTAACCCTAACCCTAACCCTAACCCTAACCCTAACCCTAACCCTAACCCTAACCCTAACCCTAACCCTAACCCTAACCCTAACCCTAACCCTAACCCTAACCCTAACCCTAACCCTAACCCTAACCCTAACCCTAACCCTAACCCTAACCCTAACCCTAACCCTAACCCTAACCCTAACCCTAACCCTAACCCTAACCCTAACCCTAACCCTAACCCTAACCCTAACCCTAACCCTAACCCTAACCCTAACCCTAACCCTAACCCTAACCCTAACCCTAACCCTAACCCTAACCCTAACCCTAACCCTAACCCTAACCCTAACCCTAACCCTAACCCTAACCCTAACCCTAACCCTAACCCTAACCCTAACCCTAACCCTAACCCTAACCCTAACCCTAACCCTAACCCTAACCCTAACCCTAACCCTAACCCTAACCCTAACCCTAACCCTAACCCTAACCCTAACCCTAACCCTAACCCTAACCCTAACCCTAACCCTAACCCTAACCCTAACCCTAACCCTAACCCTAACCCTAACCCTAACCCTAACCCTAACCCTAACCCTAACCCTAACCCTAACCCTAACCCTAACCCTAACCCTAACCCTAACCCTAACCCTAACCCTAACCCTAACCCTAACCCTAACCCTAACCCTAACCCTAACCCTAACCCTAACCCTAACCCTAACCCTAACCCTAACCCTAACCCTAACCCTAACCCTAACCCTAACCCTAACCCTAACCCTAACCCTAACCCTAACCCTAACCCTAACCCTAACCCTAACCCTAACCCTAACCCTAACCCTAACCCTAACCCTAACCCTAACCCTAACCCTAACCCTAACCCTAACCCTAACCCTAACCCTAACCCTAACCCTAACCCTAACCCTAACCCTAACCCTAACCCTAACCCTAACCCTAACCCTAACCCTAACCCTAACCCTAACCCTAACCCTAACCCTAACCCTAACCCTAACCCTAACCCTAACCCTAACCCTAACCCTAACCCTAACCCTAACCCTAACCCTAACCCTAACCCTAACCCTAACCCTAACCCTAACCCTAACCCTAACCCTAACCCTAACCCTAACCCTAACCCTAACCCTAACCCTAACCCTAACCCTAACCCTAACCCTAACCCTAACCCTAACCCTAACCCTAACCCTAACCCTAACCCTAACCCTAACCCTAACCCTAACCCTAACCCTAACCCTAACCCTAACCCTAACCCTAACCCTAACCCTAACCCTAACCCTAACCCTAACCCTAACCCTAACCCTAACCCTAACCCTAACCCTAACCCTAACCCTAACCCTAACCCTAACCCTAACCCTAACCCTAACCCTAACCCTAACCCTAACCCTAACCCTAACCCTAACCCTAACCCTAACCCTAACCCTAACCCTAACCCTAACCCTAACCCTAACCCTAACCCTAACCCTAACCCTAACCCTAACCCTAACCCTAACCCTAACCCTAACCCTAACCCTAACCCTAACCCTAACCCTAACCCTAACCCTAACCCTAACCCTAACCCTAACCCTAACCCTAACCCTAACCCTAACCCTAACCCTAACCCTAACCCTAACCCTAACCCTAACCCTAACCCTAACCCTAACCCTAACCCTAACCCTAACCCTAACCCTAACCCTAACCCTAACCCTAACCCTAACCCTAACCCTAACCCTAACCCTAACCCTAACCCTAACCCTAACCCTAACCCTAACCCTAACCCTAACCCTAACCCTAACCCTAACCCTAACCCTAACCCTAACCCTAACCCTAACCCTAACCCTAACCCTAACCCTAACCCTAACCCTAACCCTAACCCTAACCCTAACCCTAACCCTAACCCTAACCCTAACCCTAACCCTAACCCTAACCCTAACCCTAACCCTAACCCTAACCCTAACCCTAACCCTAACCCTAACCCTAACCCTAACCCTAACCCTAACCCTAACCCTAACCCTAACCCTAACCCTAACCCTAACCCTAACCCTAACCCTAACCCTAACCCTAACCCTAACCCTAACCCTAACCCTAACCCTAACCCTAACCCTAACCCTAACCCTAACCCTAACCCTAACCCTAACCCTAACCCTAACCCTAACCCTAACCCTAACCCTAACCCTAACCCTAACCCTAACCCTAACCCTAACCCTAACCCTAACCCTAACCCTAACCTCCTAACCCTAACCCTAACCCTAACCCTAACCCTAACCCTAACCCTAACCCTAACCCTAACCCTAACCCTAACCCTAACCCTAACCCTAACCCTAACCCTAACCCTAACCCTAACCCTAACCCTAACCCTAACCCTAACCCTAACCCTAACCCTAACCCTAACCCTAACCCTAACCCTAACCCTAACCCTAACCCTAACCCTAACCCTAACCCTAACCCTAACCCTAACCCTAACCCTAACCCTAACCCTAACCCTAACCCTAACCCTAACCCTAACCCTAACCCTAACCCTAACCCTAACCCTAACCCTAACCCTAACCCTAACCCTAACCCTAACCCTAACCCTAACCCTAACCCTAACCCTAACCCTAACCCTAACCCTAACCCTAACCCTAACCCTAACCCTAACCCTAACCCTAACCCTAACCCTAACCCTAACCCTAACCCTAACCCTAACCCTAACCCTAACCCTAACCCTAACCCTAACCCTAACCCTAACCCTAACCCTAACCCTAACCCTAACCCTAACCCTAACCCTAACCCTAACCCTAACCCTAACCCTAACCCTAACCCTAACCCTAACCCTAACCCTAACCCTAACCCTAACCCTAACCCTAACCCTAACCCTAACCCTAACCCTAACCCTA